>NW_027526203.1:203953720-203968720 GCF_048455015.1 Haemaphysalis longicornis
TCTAGCACAAAAGAACAGAAGAAATGTAAAAGTAACAATACGCACGGCTGCGTTTTGTTGTATAAAACCTGCGGCTGCGTTCCCAAGTTTGAAGATACCGAATTCCTTGCACGAGCTCAAACATATAGAGAGAAATTATTGAAGGCTACAGAATTCGAGACTTTGGGGAAGATTGCGTCAGCACGCCCTCGGTAAGCCTCCTACCCACTGAGTTAGCCTTCTTAGAAGGTCATGTTTAAACGAACTTCGATACTTTTAGGCAGTATTACGCTTTTGGTAAATGTTGGCACGCACACTCTGTGTTGGGCACCACTTCCATTCATCCACCTTTACCACGTTATTATTATATTTTTATCGTTTTTATGCCTTTTGGCGCTCGTCATGTCTTATATTCACAGAGTGTCGCACAACATTAAAAAAAAGTAGCCAGCCGGTCAACGTGCAAATGGTTTTCTCAGCGCAGTGTAAATTAGCAAAACTGCCCGTTAATGTCTAAAGGAGAAAAGAGAGTGTGTGAAAAAGACACGAAAAATGCTACATGAAATGTGTTTCGAACGTAGTCTACAAATTCCTCTGACCTGCAAAAGGGTATACACCGGTCAAACTGGGCGTTGTTTCAATGAGAGAGCGCGGGAGCACAATCTTTCTGTTAACAAAAAGTATGGGGGGCATCTGATTATGCATTTTAAAACCTGCGGCTGCGTTTCCAAGCTTGAAGTTACCGGATTCCTTGCATGAGCTAAAGATCAAACAGAAAGAAATTATTGAAGCCTACAGATTTAGAGACTTTCGGGAAGACTGTGTCAGCACGCCCTCGGTAAGCCTCCCACCCGCTGAGTTAGCCGTCTTAGAAGGTCATGTTTAAACGAACTTCGATATTTTTAGGCATTGTTAGGCTTTTGTTAAATGTTGGCACGCACACTCTGTTTTGGTCACCGCTTTCATTCGTCCATATTACCCATGTTATTATTCTATTTCTAGCGTTTTTATGCCTTTTGGCTCAGATTTTATGCTTTTATTCTTTCTTCCATGGTATTAGGGTTGACACGTTTTAAAGCTAAAAAGCTTGCGTATTATCGAAGTTTGGTTCGTTTTAGCTTCTCATATGTCTCGGAAACGCGAGCTGTGTTGTTCTTCACTTCGATTCCTCCAGCCGTGTTGTCATGTTATCATTTTATTCTTAGTGGTTTTATGCCCTTTTGTTTCTGATTCTATTCGTTCATCTTAGATTTCAAGTGCGACACGTCTTCATTGTGGAAGACGTACATATTCTAAGTAGTATCTGCTATCTGGTGGATACTGTTTGGTTACGCCGTTTTATGTAATTGTTCTGTTTTGTTTGTTGTATTTGACTTGTGATTCTCGTTACGCCTTATTGGGTGGTGCAGCTGGTGGTAGGAAAGAGGGTAAAACCGGTGGGAGATATATATGTGTGTTGCTATTTTATGCATAACTAAGTTGGAAGTTGCGCTCCTCTTGTCCTCTCTTCTCGTCGTCCTCGGCTTTAGCGCAAAATTATTCCCGCCATGATGAACAGCAACTTGCCCGCTCGGATTGCCGACGTGAGCCACTATTTCTCGTTTAGCTTGAAGGTCTGCCAGGAGCGAAAGCATGCGCACATCACCGTTTGCCGGTTGATGCGTACACGGGTGTGGAGTGGCAACGGGAGGAGGGGGCGTGGGGGCGTGCACGCGCAGCTACGGGCTTTACGTGTCTTACTTATAACATGACGTCGTTCTGCCGGGGGGGTTTGAACTTGGACGTCAGACAGCCTATTGCGGCCTGTCTGGTGTCCTTGTTCGAGCGCAGTGGTTCGGTGTTTTACAGAGGTAGTCACAAGATCTACCAATGCACTTCGCCTCTGTGCCCACAGTGTGGTGCGCGTGAAGATCTGCAACACCTCATTTGTAATTGTGCGTGATTTAGTACACAAGTAGTGTCTTTGCAGTGTCTCTGTGCCGGCCCGCTCTCGGTAGGGACTACAACTGAGGGACGGATTTGGCCCTTGGAAATCTTCCAAACATGCCTCTTGTTAGAAAGGCCAGGCAGCTCAGCTCGGCTGACATCGCCGGTTTCATTAAAGATCGTTCTCCTCTCTCTCTCTCTCTCTCTCTCTCTCTCTCTCTCTCTCTCTCTCTCTCTCTCTCTCTCTCTCTCTCTCCTCTCTCTCTCTCTCTCTCTCTCTCTCTCTCTCTCTCTCCCTCTCCTCTCTCTCTCTCTGGCGGTGCATTTCCCCACCGGCATCATGGAATAGCCTCCAGCAGATCGGCTCGGAAACCGGACAACGGCATCTACACTTTTTTAATCGATGGGCGAGGGTCTGAGTAATAATGGAGTAATCTGTACCAGGTAATGTGTTGCCCAAATCATGATGCGGAACGGACCGCAGTGTTCTCAGCGTTCGAGAGTTGGCAGCTCCACACAACACGCTAAACGACATCGTCTTCCCATGGGGACATTGAATGGTGCGCACAGACGTGTCGGGCGTTCTACTAAACTTCCTTCAGGAGACGGAATTGGCAGACACGTGCTGAAATGAATTTAAACTTGATCAATTATGATGAGCTCGGGCGGAGCAATTGCCGGCATATCCAACCAGCCTAACCCCACTTGATCCCACATAACAACGACCATCACCACCGCATAGATAGGGGGTGCTCCGCCACAGTGAAAACATTATGACCGATTATCATTTGTGCGCCAGACGTCAGAGTTCCGCACCTGTCGTCTACCTAAATTATCCATAGGAGGCCGAAGATGCGGGCTGGTGTGCACTACCTTAGGCCAAGGGTCGGTCTGAGGCACCTGTTGAGGCGCTGGAATAATCGCCGACACATAACTAGGTTGGAGCTGCTGTGGCTGGTGCTCCGGAACCGCCAACACTTGCCGGATCTCCTGGCGCATGACGTCGGCTACAGAAGTATGCGAAGGTTCCGAAGAGCCTATTCCATGCAGCTGCAGTTAAACTGTCACGTGTTCGCATGCATGCGAATGAACTTTAACTTGAGACATTGCAGCCAAGACGACGATAACGAACGAGTGATACGCAGAACGCATCATCATCAGCGGATTGCTCTGGCAGCTCGAGCGCTTCTTGGCCAAGAGCGTCCTTCTCCGTCGCTTCTATTAGCAGGGCCTAAGTAAAGCTTAAGGTCATCCCCAAACGCGTATTTGCATTTTGCGTCACTGGTCGAGGAGCTGGGTATGACTACCCGATGTTCAGGACCCCTCCTGAAACCTCTGCACGGCCATGCCCTGTTTAAACACCGGTTCATCGAAGCAGCCGCCGGAAACTAGGCTTCTCTCCTGAGTAGAAGCTACTTCCCTGGGACGCGCCAAGATGCCAAGCACTTCAACCGCAAGTCATGGCGCAGACTGTTGCCACTAAGGTAACGTTCCAGCAACACCGCACTACTCCCACATTCCGTGCGGACGTCTTTGAGGATGCCCAAGACGGGCTAGAGCAGTTTGAGCTCGTCGCATCATTTAACCAGTGGGATTCTCAACAAAAAATGAGGAATATGTACTTTTAGATTAACGAGAGTGCCAGGTCGTGGCTTGAAAACGGTTAGGCCAGCCTGTCGTCGTGGGAGGCATTGCGCCAAGAGACGTTTGCGTGGGAGGCATTGCTGCAAGAGACGTTTGCCAGCACCGACCGCCGTGACGGCGCTCAGAGACTTTTGGAGTCTCGCATACAAAATCCGAACGAGACGATT
Source organism: Haemaphysalis longicornis (assembly GCF_048455015.1). Taxonomy (NCBI): domain Eukaryota; kingdom Metazoa; phylum Arthropoda; class Arachnida; order Ixodida; family Ixodidae; genus Haemaphysalis; species Haemaphysalis longicornis. Next base: position 203,957,437 of record NW_027526203.1, read on the forward strand.
GCGATGTTTGCAGAGGACAGGGCGCGCCTCTTCCGAAGAGCCGACCCCGAAATTCCAGATCAAGCGACTGATGATGATGCGTTCTGGGTAACACTCGTTCGTTGTCGTCATCTTGGATGCGATGTCTCAAATTAAAAGTTCATTCATATGCATGTGGACACACGGCATATCTATGCGGCTTGTAGAAAGGCCGCGAACACGGCACGATGGATAAAAAAATAATGATGCCAGCCAGCTAAAGGGTATACACACCACAGCTGAAAATAGACCACTCAGGCACCGCAACAGAAGCAAGCTTTAAGAGCCTACGCTACTGTAATTGCCCATCTAAAAGCCGCCCGCGACAAAAACAAAACAAACCGAAAAAAATCATGAAAAGAGATTGAGAAACGACCGGAAGGGTAGAGTAGTGCGAAAGTTAGATCAGAGAAAAGGGGACGGAGAATAGAAGGTGAGTGGTGAGATAACAGCCGGTGTCGCTAGACAAGGTTATGCCGGACTCAGCATCAGATAGGGTTAGCTATTTTTTGGTCAATTCGAGCTTTGCCTTGCTGAGACGATGTACGAAACTCGAGCAATAAAGTGGCGTAACGCCACATGACTTAACGAAGAAGAAGAGGACGCATGAAGGAAAACTCTCCACTGAGCGGCAATGGCAAAGTAGAAAGTGACAGGCCAAAGTCCACCCTATTTTCTTTTGAGTTGTGGGGAAAAAAACGTGGATTGAAGACGTACGAAGAGTAAGAACTGAAAGAGTAAGGTTAGTGCTGTGGAGGATTGACTGTAGCAGAGACGCCAGGATAGAAAGTTGGCGGGAAGCCCTAGGACCTCAGTGACCATCCATTAAACGAAGACGAATTGCGGACGAGCACCAACGAGCGATACCGCAGAGTCAGCAGTACATGTAAAAGGATTCATGTCTTTTTGGCTCACCGTCGGGAACAGCCAACGAACATCTAACCCGCATTGGCTGTTCAACGTAATGACAGCAGACGATCAGTGTTGAGATAGGACTGAACACGCGAAGTTTCATTCACTGCTTGCGAGCGTGGCCAGGTTGACCTGCCAATACTAGTAGTATAGGCGACCAACATGGTAGAAGAGCTATGCAAAGTGCACAGTGGTGTAAAAACTTTTTGTTTTGATATGAAACATTTGTTCCCCTTCCCTAAAGTCGTAAACACACCGGCAAGCAGACATGCAAAAAAAGATGCCACAAGCCTGGGGCATCGGAACAGTGATAATCGTCGGTAAGAGGTGGACTGCTAATTCTGCGTGTGTGCGTAGGTGAAACTATTCATGTTCAGGTGAGTACGTCTAATAAAGTGCCCTGAAAGAGCCTGGTGCAATCTACTGACACTTATAAAAATTTGTCACTGCATAGTTATCGTTTACACGCAACAAAGTTTTTATATGTAATGGGTACACTTCAGAACGCCGTCGTTATATTTGGCTTCAATTGTTGGCCATAATTTTTAAAGGGAAGACTTAGTGCGCTGACTGATCCGTCTTTAACACAAAAACTCCTAGCAGAAAAGCCAACTTTCTCCGATGATGGTGAATGATCGTGGTTGAAGGGAAAGAAAAGACGCTTGCGGTGGCCGGAACCGAACCTCGGTCCCTTGGGTTGTGAAGCTGGCCTCTATTTGACTGCTTCATTTCGACATATTCGAAGCGGCGTGGTAAACTCTGACGACAACCAAAGATTCTGTCACAAGAAAGCTTAGCGTCCAACCGTCGTCATCGTTAAACGAAGGGGTGTATGATTTTTTCTAGCCTTATTTCATCATCGCATCTAATACCTAATAGCTGTGAAAATATCTCAACAACCATTGCGCCTCCAAAGCCTACCAAATGGCTGTACTGCTATTATCGTTGAGTGGTTTACACAGGTCAGGCCAGCGTGAGGAGCCAGGTATTGTTTTAAGTAGAAATATAGATTTGTTCTATAAGCCTGTTTCGGTCATATGTTGCATGCGACCAATAATGTTAAATAGGTGCAGTACTTCATTGAAAACGATGATAGCAAAAAAAAGCTAGTAATGGTGCTGTTGCCATCACATGGATAATTTCCCTTACGTGACGCGTGAAAAACATGTCACACCGAAAAAGAAGCTACGCCCACAAAAAACAACCACGCAACAGTGAAAACAACACTTAAAATAACTGTATACGAAAGCAATTTGTCGTTGTGTCAGGTGTTCAGTCTATGGTCGAAAAAAGGCTGCCAAATGGGTGCCATTCAGGTCGGTGCAGTGGGAGCGTCCGCTAAAGCTACGAATTTGTAGTGGCCTGCTATGTGGCAAGAGCCAGCGAACGCGCCAGGCGGCGAGATGCACCTGTTAGCTAGTAGGGGCGTCAGTTGGCTGAGGCTCTCGGGGAGAGACCAGCGCGACGTTCGGCTCATTGAAGTACTTGAGTCTCTCAAGGGTAAGGGATGTTGTTATGGTGACTCTGCATGTTATCGTACTCACCTCTCGAGGAAGAGGAAGTTAAATAGGCCTACGACTCGCACTCGTGCGGATGTAAACACGTGCGGCATTCCGGCGGAGATTTGTGAAGTAGGCAGCTCTTATTTAAACTTCCAATGGGGAAGGCCTGGGGAGTAGGTGCATAATTACAAAGAGGTGCATAGTAATTTCTGCCCAGGCAGGCTGATGCTCGAGGTGCCTAATTAGCGCTGTAATTGCTTCCGGGCATATTACTGGGCCAGAAGATATAGGATGTGACGACCGGGCTACCGAGGGATAGTCTGGTCGTCACATCAAGCATTACACCATTTCTTCGCTAGAGCAGCGCATATAGGTTTGAGGGCACATTGCACATCTTCACGATGTAGCACAATGTGCTGGAAGTACTCTGACGGTGCCATCTCGGCAACAAAAGCTGCGTCTTATAAAATAAGCATGTACGTGTTCCACCAGGTACAAGTAATGGTGCTGCTTAAGTTTACACCATTTTACCCCAAACCGATTTGTTTAAATATAGATTTTTTCGTTTGACTATTAAAGGGGCCCTGAAAGGCATTTTGAGCACACTAAATGAACTAGCGCAATCGTTAGATAGGGTCGTCAACATCATCTGTGCAAAGTATTACTCTTTTACGCGCAGCGGAAAGCTCACAGTCTTGCTGCAAAGTTTGTCGCTTTTTTCTCACTCTTCCCTTCGTGTTTTTGGACGCCGCCATCTTCACATGTCTACGTCATCGATTCCCAGATGTTCGTCATGAGCTAGACATCCTGCTATTGGGCGGATTTTTCACGCACTTCCGGAAAAGAGATGAGTCGTCTGCTCAGCGTCGGCTCGCCCGCTGATCTGCCAGCGGAGTGCCGGACATTTTACGACAAACGAAACAAGTGTAAACAAACGCTTAACCGTTTGTATTGAATGCCACACGGCCATAGCACGACATGGATTTTATGTTACATGAGTACGTACCATAAAGAAAGCTCCGTGGCACTTCTTTGGTGCAATCGCAGAGAACGCCCTGAGCCGAATGCCAGAGTTTGACGCGTACATTTTATTCAACTTCAAAACAATCCAGAGATGCGTTTCGAACGAACGCAACGTCACAACATGCGTTGCAAGTCTGAACCGCGATTGACAGACGATGGGTTGCCTCCTCCTGCACGTCGTAAATTCGGCACTCACCTCACACCCGGTTTGCGTGGACGAACAGCAAGTCACAACTCTGGCGCGCAAGCGAGAAGGCTTTTAGCCAGGCACACTACACATACCCCATGCGAGGTTGAGTAGTACGTCGTTCGAGAAAGATAATCCAGACCATGGGAAGCACTATCCACCCGCAGAAGTACAACGTTGCATTTCATCGCGAAACGAACGCGTCCACAACACACAGGAGGCGATGCACACACACACACACACAGCTTCGGTCACTGCATTGGCTTAGCTGCAAGCTTCGTTCGGACAATCAGCGATGCTACGACGATACAGAGCTGCGCGAGGACGACGTGCTAACCACTTCACGTATTTAAAAACACAGAGGCAAAGAACTAGGTTCATCGGAAGCAAAAAATCTTTCCTCCATTATAGTGCCTGAAATATACTGGCTAGTGTGCCGAGGGCGGGCTCCAGGCGGGCGCCGGGAGCGATGTACGCGGCCGGCTGCAGCTTGGGGCGCTGCCGTGCGGGAGTGTGCGCGTTCGTTCGGCCTGAGCAGATCGCGCGGTTACCTCCAAGCTGCGGCGCAGACGGCAGCGGCAGAACTTTCCATTCCCGCTTGCGACGAAAGCGAGCGAAAGCGACGGAAATTCTATCGCGCGACGAAAATTTGTCCCGACCATTCGACAAAAACGATCGTCGCGCGACAAAGCGACGGAATTCCTGCCGCTTTCACTCGCTTTCGTTGCAAGTGCGAACGGGCCTTTATGCGCAATCACATAAAACAAGCTCTTGCTTGTCGCCTGAGCATACGGTTGATATCTGACTACGTTACACTGTGCTTGCCAGTGTATTTAAACGATGTCACTAGGTTTGAAACGTGCGCGCTCGGCGTGCAGCTTTGTAAACGCAAGCGGCCTCACATACGCACGCTATTTTGCTGCTAATAGAGTTTTAGTACAGCGTTTGTGGCCTTTGCATGCGCTAAACGCTAAATGTTTGCATCCCGCTACGTAAACACCGCGAGGGGAGTTTTAGTAGAGCGTCTCATCAGTTTTGCGTAGCGACACACTAATGCATACGGCGCCATCTGTCAAATGTTTTCAGAAATGTCTCGCCGGCTCATCTGCTAGCGGAGTGCCGGAGTGTTTAGACATTTTACGACTATCCAAACAAGTGCAAACAAACGCTTTCCAGTCAGTGTTGAATGCAACACATGGGTGCAGCTTGTCAGAACACGGGTTCTCGCTGAGCGAGTGCGGCGTTGGTTTGCTCTGCGCCTTCCCGTTCATCGCCGCTGATAAAGCGATCCAATCCGGCGCGTTTTGTGCACAGGTTCTGTGTCGGTTTAAAATGTCTTTTTTCACATGCCGCCGGTAGTAGGAATTACAACCGCCGCAAAATAACACCCGGCACCAGCGGGGCCACATCTGAGACCGCGCTTTTTGGATAAACAGTGCGCGGTGCACCAAAGGGAACGAGCGCAGGATTCTCCCCGCGCGGCTGCGAATTCGCCGCCGATACCAACGGCAGCTACGTACACCGCGAAAGGGCAAGGCCAGGCCGCACACATGCGGCCAGGTCCTTCGTTCACTTTTCCAGCCTTTAGAGGTGTCCATGGGGTCAACAAAGATGAAAAAGCCGAAAGAGCTGGCCCGTAGCAGACGGCAGTCTGTAGGAGCGCAATAGCGGAAGTTCGTCACCGCTGAGGAGCGGAGCATCATGGGAGGGGAGGCCAGCAGCGAAGAAACAGTTGAGAGGAGGAGGAAATACGGCGCGACGATAATGCGCGGTTTTTGATTTACGATTTCTCAGCTAATACTCATCGCTTTAACAAAATTCTTGCAGGAGGAGATTGCTAATACATTGCTTTATTTGGTTACATGTACATCCATGCATCGGCGGAAGGCATTTCAGGACCCCTTTAAGCGCTGTAACTCGCTACCCGGTGATACTCGCATGCTCCCCACAAATTAATTTCTCTGTGCGGTATAAAATTTATAATAAATGCAGATATCCATGGTGTCCCGATTTCTTGGATCTTGCGTTTGTTGATTATATATCTTATTTACTATTGTAAAGGAGTTAAACTGTGCGATGACCACGTGTTTTATTTTTATTTCGTACCATCTCTATGTCCACTTCTTCAATAACCCTTGAGAGGGATGCAGTATGTATAAATAAATAAATACATATGACATTGCGGCATCCTGGCCGGCACAATTGGCGGTGATGGTTCCTCAAAAACCTACCACGATTGCAGGAAAGCCAGGTATAGGCGCTGCCTTTGGCACATCACACGCCTGTCAGTACACATGAACAACGAAATCCTTCACGAATGGGTTGACGTGTGGCAATGTAGAATTGGTACCCTCAAGCGGTTGGTGGTATAGAGAACTTGTGAGCCCGCAAGCGAAAGATATCGCGTGACGTCGACTCGATCGCAATAGGCACCGGCACCCAGGAAGCCCCTGATTTTGTCGTTGATATCTGGCTACCTGACGAGGAATGAGAGGAGGTTACGAGCGGTATGTGCACCTATATAGGCCATGTTGGGAAATTAAATATGTGTGTTAGCACCATCGCAACTACAAACAGCACACATGCTTCCACTCGATATGTATGTCATCACGACGCCGTTTAAATACAAATTGCCGCGCTAGCCCCGTTTTTGCATTGGCGCAAACTAGAAAACCTGTTGCAATGATAATGACAGAGAGCTTGAAAGAACCAACATTAGCCTCCTGGAGGGCCTTAAATTACGTGTGTAATTTACTGATGGAATCGAAGAACAGAATGTGCGATGAGGGCAACATAAGGCGCTCGTGAGAGACAATGTCTCTGCATGCTTCGTAGCTTCCACCGCACTGCAAACGGCTAGTGAGATGAGTGTGGTTAGCTATTATGCACGGACTGCTCAGACTCGAGGAGCCTGGTTTTCCGCATAGCCAGGTCTTTTCGAAGTCCGTCGATGTTCCGGCGCAGCCTTTCTCTTTCATTTTTCAGTGTACTGTTCTCCACAAGAGTTACTGCTACGAGTATTTTTGCTTCATCAAGATTTATTTGTTTACAAAGTTGCTTAAGCCATTCTTAATTTCTTGATTACTAGGCATACCGCATTCCTATGTGCAAATAGATCGCTTTATTGCTTCCCTAATTTCCTTCACGTCAGATTTAGGCTCTACACCTAAATAATGAAGTAGTTCTGCAAGAGTGTTAGCAATAAAGCGCGAGCTCAAAAAACACCAAAAAACACTGATGGAAGCAATGCACGCAGGTACAGCATAACAGATGAAAATATGCGATGAATGGCCTTACCTCCAATAGGCAGAAGAAATGGTTAGGTATTGCGCGTTCCACTGTCACCTTTATTCGCTACAACCATGACGACGTTATGATGGCGGAGAATGATGTCTCAGTAGGAATCGAGAGCAGATGAGGATAATTGCGGGAAGGTATTGTCAACTTACTTGTGGCTGCGACCTGTGTGACCTTGCCGAACAGGCTGTAGAGCCCTGCATATGTGGCTATATTGATGCACTTCTGGTTCAATGCCAACACTTTTCGATGCGAAGAAAATATGCGCACAGTTCAGGAAAAATATTAGGCCAACAATTTGACTAACACTCGGCCATCCTCCCGAAACTCGACAGCGAAGCTATTAAAATACCAATGAAAATCGCATTTCCACATGAACGACAACTGACCATGCAATTGCCATTTGACAAAGCTTCCTTTTCGATCGTATAGACCAGGGCGTAGTACTAATATTGAAAGAAACAAAACGTGATCGTGTTTAATTTACGATTAATCGCTTTATGAATTATATAGTTCTGTGAATTTTGGTACGGCTATAGCTTTATCATAGCAGAAAAACATGGGGCTGTCGATTTGCTATGTGGCTCATACCTCGGCAAAGTTGGCTGGGCTCACTCAAACTCACTCACAATTTTTTTTTCGAATCACCACTCACTCAAACTCAGACTCAATGCTGAGCAGCACATCTGAGCTCACTCAAACTCAAACTCACATTGAGCGCAGAACTCAGAACTCACTCGGACTCAAAACTCATATGTGCTCAGAACTCAAAATGTGCTCAAACTCATAATGCACTCAAACTCAAAATGTACACAAACTCAAAATGTACTCAGAACTCAAAATGGACTCAAACTCAAAACGGACTCAGAACTCAAAATGGACTCAAACTCAAAATGTACTCAGAACTCAAAATGGACTCAAACTCAAAATGCACTCAGAACTCAAAATGGACTCAAACTCAAAATGTACTCAGAACTCAAAATGGACCCAAACTCAAAATGTACTCAAACTCAAAATGTACTCAAAACTAAAAATGTACTCAAAACTCAAAATGAACTCAGAACTCAAAATGGGCTGAGAAGTAAAAATGAATTCAGAACTCAAATGGCCTCACAACGCTCTCGTGCTAGGAATTTACGGTGGCTCAGATGGACTCTGATTTCATTAGCATTCAGTGTTGTCAAATTCACGCGTGGTAGAAATATTACGGGTGCAAATTGCTGAGCTCAAACTCTTGCGTTCCGCACGACATGACACCGTAGCTCCTGTGAAGTCGGAAACAATTTTCGTTGCAGATTTAATACAGCTATACCTGCTGCCCATGATGAATAGCGCTGGCTGCAAGCAATTGTACCTATATATTCAATACCAAAATCTTGATGTAGGCTCCGTGTTCGTGTTTATGACAGAGGTGGTCCAGACACGATGGTGTGCTGCGTCCCTGGGTCGAAACAAGCAAGATTGGGCGAGGGGATGTGCGCTCACTGCTCCGTTCATTTATGTCGAAGCTGTTTAGGGTGACGGTTCCGTGCATTCTTGCTTTGCATCCTGAAAAAACGCCTTGCGTCAAAGCGAACTGTCCCCGCGAATCTCTGAAGCGCGAGGCGTTCATGGATATGCCTTTGCTTTTGTAATGCATATCATTCTTTCCGAGTACTCCCCTCTCCCTACCCCCACCAGTATCGTGTAACGCCCTGCATTTACACAAAAATTCAGATATCACGGAAGTTCAACCTGTAATAATTATAAAAGCGTAAATGTAGACAATTGATCAAACTAAATGTTAAAAAAACTAAAAAATAATAATAAGAAAAAATATCGAAAATGGCGAACCGTGTATCACGGGAGTCTCAGATTGGATTCAAATTCAGAGATGTAGCGCTAAAGAATGTGGGGTATCAAATTCAGGGTCTCGAGGAGGGAAATCACGTGGGACAAACAGAAAAGTGCCTCGTTGTTTGCTGAGGCACTTGTATTAGTTTTTATTAGCATTTGCTAGGTGGGATGAGCTCTCGTAGCTCGGCTCAGCACCACGCTATCGTTGTCAGCAATTACAGCCACCGTACCCAGCTGTTAATTTCCAGCATGCACGCGTGTGCGTGTGCGTCTGCGAGTGCGAGTGTGTGTGTGTGTGCGCGCGCGCGTGTGCGCACACACACACACGCACGCGTGCGTGCATGCGTTCGCGTGCCTGTATGCGTGCGTGCGTGCGCGTGCGCGTGCGTGCGTGTGCGTGCGTGTGCGAGTGTTAGTGTGTGTGTGTGTGTGTGTGTGTGTGTGTGTGTGTGTGTGTGTGTGTGTGTGTGTGTGTGTGTGTGTGTGTGTGTGCGAGCGTGCGTGCGTGCGTGCGTGCGCCTGCGCGTGCGCGTGCGCGCGTGTGTGTGTGTGTGTGTGTCTGTGTGTGTGTGTGTCATCTGTTCTTTCATTGTGTTTGAGACGTAGTCGTTGGAGAACTGCAGAGCCTGAGTTGATTCTTTTCCTTTACATTGTCATCATGTGCTAGTTTTGATATCTTGCGCTGGTTTCTCATTGTAATAAAATCAGTTCGAACGCACACACAAACTGCGCTTGCTTATTTTTCCGAAGTGTTTTTCTTCTGTCGCAATGTCTGTTTATGTCTTGGTGGCTCTGTTGCCTCTCTATCTGCTACACTCTCGCAAGGAGTTAATGTCTCACATGTAATTGGCCAATTCTGGATTCGAGTGCACGTTGGTACACTGTGGGAAGTAAATTACGGATACGAAACGCGGCCGCAAGGTTTATTCATAAACAAATGTGAAATTTGCCTTACTGATGATCTCTGATGCCCCCTGTTACCTAAGGTCGTACACAATTTCCACAACACCATATGTTGATGATTGTAGTGTTTTAACGCGCCGACGCAACGCAGGCGATGAGGCGCGCCGTAGTGGAGGGCTCCGGATTAATTTTGACAACCTGGGGATCTTTAACGTTCGCCGAAATCTCGTACACCCGGGCGTTTTTGCTTTTCGCCTCCATCAGAAAAGCGGCCGCCGCGGCCGGGAGTCGAACCCGCGACCTCGTGCTCAGTAGCGCAACGCCTTAGCCACTGAGCCACCGCGGCGGGTCACAACACCATATGTGTCGAAGGATTTGCTTGTTTGTTGGGACACGGGGAAATGGAGGAAGTAACGTTTGAATGGCAGCTATTAGCAGATAGTTTTTGAGTCTGGTGGTTTAAGTTCGAGAGCTTGGCATGGCTTTTGTTCTTACCCCATGCCTTCCTGCCTCGACGATTCAGCAATTAGACGAAAATTTTTATCACTATATACCACATTGATGGACATCTCTGGAGAAGCCCTCGCATGTATATAGCACAACTGCCTTACTGGTTGGCAGTGAATTTTGGTTAAACCCTACCCAGCAATTAAAGAAAGATACCATTTGCTATATCCTCATAACTATAATGAGAAAGCATTTTTATATTTGTCCGACGTGATCCCCCTCGACGAGACCTTTAATTTGATACCCCACATACCCTAGCAGGATCATATGGAATTCATACCAGTCAAACTAGCCATGACTCTCATGACAGTAACCAGGACACATTATTTAAATGTTCGACATGATTCCCCTAACTGAAACCTTCAATTTGACACCCCACATGCTTTAGCAGCCTCACCTTGAATTCAACCCAATCTATGACTCAAAATGACTATCTCATGATTAGAAACACGAAGCCTTTTTTATTTGTACCACGTGATTCCCCTCGTCAGGACCCTAAATTTGATACCCTACACGCCCTAGGGGTCACTTCGAATTTAAACCCAATATAAGACTCGCCATGACTGTCTCATGGTTATAACCAGGAAGCATTTTTGTATTTCTCGAACGTGATTCCGCTAATCAAGACCATTAATTTCATACCCATCACATCCTAGCGGAATCAATTTGAATGTTAAATCAATCAATGACTAACCATGACTATCTTATGATATAGCCATACCGCATTTTTGTCCCACGTGATTTCCCTCATCGGAACCTTCAATTTGATGCCCCGCACACCCAGTGGTGTCGTTGTGAATTTTACCCTAACTTATGACACACCTTGAGTATGTAATGATAATAATCAGGAAGCACGTGATTACCCTCATCGAGACCTTTAATTTGATACGCCACCCGCCCTAGCGCAATGAACTTAAATTTTAACCGAATCTATGACTAACCATGACTACGTCATTATATAACCTTAACTCATTTTGTCCCGAATGATTCCCCACATCGAGACCTTGAATTTGATTCCCCAGATGCCCTCGCAGCGTCATTTTGAATTTTAACCCAATCTATCACTCATTATGACTGCCGAATGACTACAATCAGGAAG
>NW_027526203.1:203973720-203981220 GCF_048455015.1 Haemaphysalis longicornis
TGACACACTCACACTCTCTCTGACTCTCACTCTCACTCTCACTCACTCACACTCTCACTCTCACTCTCTCTCACTCTCACTCTCACTCACACTCACACTCTCACTCTCACTCTCACTCACACTCTCACTCTCACTCACACTCTCACTCACACACTCACGCTCACACTCACGCTCACACTCAACCTCACACTCACTCTCACTCACAGTCTCACTCTCACTCACACTCTCACTCTCACTCACACTCTCACACTCACACTCAACCTCACACTCACACTCTCACACTTACTCTCACTCACAGTCTCACTCTCACTCTCTCACTGTCTCAATCTCTGTGAGGCCATTTGAGTTCTGAATTCATTTTGAGTTCTCAGCCCATTTTGAGTTCTGAGTTCATTTTGAGTTTTGAGTACATTTTGAGTTTTGAGTCCATTTTGAGTTTGAGTACATTTTGAGTTTTGAGTACATTTTGAGTTTTGAGTTCACTTTGAGTTTGAGTACATTTCGAGTTTTGAGTCCATTTTGAGTTTTGAGTCCATTTTGAGTTTGAGTACATTTTGAGTTTTGAGTCCATATTGAGTTTGAGTACATTTTGAGTTTGAGTACATTTTGAGTTTTGATTACATTTTGAGTTTGAGTACATTTTGAGTTCTGAGTACTTTTTGAGTTTTGAGTCCGAGTGAGTTCTGAGTTCTGCGCTCAATGTGAGTTTGAGTTTGAGTGAGCTCAGATGTGCTGCTCAGCATTGAGTCTGAGTTTGAGTGAGTGGTGATTCGAAAAAAAAAATTGTGAGTGAGTTTGAGTGAGCCGCGCCAACTTTGCCGAGGTATGGTTATTTCAATAGGATGCACAGCGCGAAAGTCAAGGGCAAGAGACAAGGAAGCGCACAGGACAGGCGCTGACCTCAGTTATTCTTTATTGCAGAAACCGTAAGGACAAACTGCACGGCAACACCAGTAAACGAAACAACTAGCATTGCGTCTCACTTTTTCCTCTAGGTGGAGACGCATCAAGACGCAACAGGAACCAAGAGCCATTAAATTTATGCTCGGTATTTAGCTGGCCTGCAGAGAACAGACAGGTGGTAGAAGGGTCTCCACTGGCGCAGTCGTCAGGGGCAAGTGTGGTCCACGCCACCACTTCTGTCGCTACCACCTCATAGATGGTGCGGTGGGAGCGACAGTTCCAGCCCAACCGGCACAGCGATTGGGCTGGAAGTGATTTTATTCGGCGAACGTGCGCGCACAGGCCATCCGCCACGCGAGAAGCTTCCACTGTCGTTGTATCGGGCGAGGTGTACACTGCGTAGAAAGCCAGCGGCCGATAACGTGCACACCAGCGCCCGAAGGAACAGTGAAGCAAACCAAGGCACGAGATATAAAAGACCATGAAAACTCCAGTGCCAAGTGGGTCCAGGAGGCTTTCATGTAAAACGTGTCTACAAAGTGAAACACCACTGCCATTTTTTGCAGTCGCGCTGGAACTTCAGGCATGGGATGAAGGCACCGAAATCTGCTTTCTACCTCCAGCCATACAGCCTGTAAGAAGAATATAAATAAGTTATTGCTTGTAACTAATGCTTTGCATATGCGTAGGCCAAAAAACCCGTGAACCGGCCTAATGCAAGCCTAATTCCAATTAACTTGCAAGTAAAGTATGCAGGCGTATAATACCTGAACTGAAGTAACAGCCACATATATAACCTCTTCACAAAAAAGACCGCAGTAACCTCCTCACAAAAAGGACCGAAGTGATACTCTGGAAGATTGTTTATAAGTGAGGTAAAAAAGTTTGGAGGGCTTTTTCTAGCAGCAGGTGGCAAAAATGCGTTTATAACCATCATGACGTAATAATGTATATACAGCAGAGATGTTTACGCCGACACAAATCCGTCCCGTTTTCTTTGGGTTCCCAGCGCGGGCGTGGCTTTGGACTTAGACGCGGGTTTTAGCGAGGGATAACGCGGTCCACTTTGGGAGAGATGTGAAAGCTTGCGGGCGAAACGATCCGGGCGTGCCAGTCATAAAGAAAGTTCAGAAATAAATGTGAGATGATGACATAGTTGGCGCTTACTACACAACTTGAAAGTAAACTTAGGGCGGTTCAAAGTGCCATGGAACGAATTGTCGGAGTGACTCTTACAGACAGGAAATGAGCTTCATGGATCAGAGAACAAACTAGAATATACGATATCATAGTACTAATAAAAAAACGAAACGGACTGGGGTGGCTACGTAACTATACGAAATGGCAATCGGTGGACTACCAGGTTCACAGAGTGGAAACCCAGAGACGGGTCTAGAAAAGAGAGAAAGGCCATTAACTCGATGGAGGGACGAATTAAGGAAATTCCGAGGCAAAGAATGGACTCGAGCGACTTGGGACCGGAGCGGTTGCAGGTCGATGGGAGAGGCCTTCGTCCTGCAGTGCACCTAGTGGTCTGCTGCTGCTGCTGATGATGATGCAAAAGCCCGGCCTCCGACGGCTGAGCCTCCAGCTCAGCCTGTTTCTCAAGGCTTAGGCCACTAGTGCAGGCTGAGTCAATCTTTTGGTGTTATCTTGTTTGTTGATGAATGGTACATGATCTTAAAAGCCTTTGCGCCGCTAGTTGCAACCATAGGGAGGAAATATTGGCCCGTGATATAAAAGGCAGGCGCATCACTTAAAAAATGTAAAAATCCCGAGACATGGTATTCTGTAAAACTACAGAACACAGGCACAAGGTGACCGGGATCGTGTAATTCTTGAAGAAAGGAAAATGACCATTTGCGCGAAATTTCAACACAAGCTCGGTGAAGAAATACGCGCTTGAGTGGTTATGTCTTCCGGTTCGAGTTTGGGTGAGAACTGCACTCCTTTTCTTCACTGCCAAGACGTGTGAGCGTTGTGAACAACAAAAACACCAACGCAATGTGTCTTGCTTGTGTAATCACTGAATGACTAAATTTCACACTAATCTGCTGCTTTTAAACGAATCTATACTGATTGCCCCATTAGCGTTCATTGCATAATAGCCGAAGGACAGTACAACGAATCACGGGTCATTTAAAACATTAGTTACGCGAGTCGGCGTTGCTTGTTTTATACCATTTTACTGTGCCGATATACCCATTGAACTAGTGTGTAGTAAGTTTGATGCCATAAGAAATCACTTGTATGAAATTTATATTTACTAAAAGGTTCGCATTGCATCAAAGTGGTACCGTACTGTTGGGATATAAAAAATGAAAATTTCTAGCATTATTACAAACAGCCGTCCGCGATGCCTTTTTGCCAGTTAGATTTTATCCAACCAAAGTTTGAGCCACTATTTTTCACTTGTGTGAACCTAAATTACAACGCGATGCCGTCGAAATACATATTTGTAATATTGTTAAAGACAGTAAGGGGAAAGTTGTTGGGTCATAATTAGCCAGCTAGGGAAGGTGCATAAGCAAATGAGCTGCACTTACAAGAAATAATACTTTGGTATTGCTTCAAGTTGGTTTTATGAGGTGCAATTGTCCAGAAAACTGCCCGCGCACCCAGCCGTTGAAGCAAGGACGTACATGCATTTATCGAATGCGCGTAAAACGATGGAAGTGCATTCGGTCCTACGTTGCCTTGTGAGAGTTAGTGAAGGCTCGCTGGGCCACAGAAATGGTTGACCAAAATGGTCCCTCCATTTCTGTGCGTTGCCCTTCATGTCTTGCTGCCCCTCAAGTGGTGGAAACCAACTGCTTCCGGTCATTAATTGCCGCTTATTACCCGAGTGATATCTTCAAGCACTGATACCAAATATATATCTTCAAGCCAAAAAATACTGAACATCAGATGACGTACTCTGTTATTGAAGGCTTAAAAATATGCAATATCAGAATTAGAAACGAAAGTAATACTACCGACTTCTGATTTAGCAGTAACTGTGTAAGTTTTTTTACTCTTTATTGTAACAGAGAACATATAATTGGTTAGGAGGAAGACCCCGTTGTTACGTGACACCAAGCAATTATTCTCCCTTCTTCCCTCAGGTATCCTTTCTGTCTCCCAAATTTATATCACATAAAATAATCTTAACAAACGTGCATATCTGGGTCGAGGAATGCGGGCGCACAAATAAAATAAACGCATAAAGAATGGAGCTGCTGTTCATGTATTCCCCCACAATTGATAAAAAAGTAGCGGCTTCGCATCTGCTGTCCCGAGCTACCTATGGGGTATTTCAATCGAGTATTCCGGAGGGACCGCGGTGCATTGGCCGACCACGTAGGATCTTCGTCAATATTTGTTTCGTATGGCCTACGACCACTCACATTTCCCTTGGCCATCCGGCGGCTGTAGGATCGCTGTGCAGAGCTACAAAATGTCTTGCAGGCTGCTCAATGCAGAGTGTAGCATCAGTAAGAAAAAGCAGATCCCGAAAGCAAAACAACTCACGCAGAAACTCTCGTTCGATTGGTTCCTCGCCGGTTGGGCTCACTCGCGCACGTGCCGATTCATCATGGACAAAAAAAGCAGTCATCTTTTTCCTGCGCGTCGTTTTTCTCTTCTTACTTGCGTTGCTACCTTTGTCCGTCTTCCTTCGCTCGCCTCTCACGTTTATCTTCAGCGCAGCCACGAGCACCCTTATATCTATCCCGGTGCTCGCGTGCTGTCAATTTTCCATTGTGCCACAGACTTCTCAAGGGCTACAAGCGAAGGCTATACAAAGCGCCCCGCTTTGTCGATAAATGCGCCACTGTCCCAATCTCTTGTCTCTCTTGTATTCTGCTTGCCTACCACCCCAGGCAATGACATTTTCCAGGTAAATGTAGAAGTGCATGAATCCAGACAGAAACATACATAGCTATGCTACCTTTCGGTGACCCGACGTATGTGCAACGACGCCAGCCGACTTTTTCGTCAAAATGTATACGTAGCTTGCAGCCGTGTTGTCTCACCCACCCAGACGCGAGCACAAGCACGTTGCTAGCATTCAGTTACTAGCAATCAGTGAAAATCGCGTAAGCTATCTATTTTCTGCCATTAAAAGAGAGAAACACGCCTATAAAGAAACAGGAAAACGCTTAGCGAACGAAGGAAACGTTCCCTGGAGTGATCAATTACTTATGTCGATTAAATTAAAGTATGACTTGTTTTATGTAGACCTTGTATATTAGGAGTCAACCAAGCAATCATAGGGGACCTTTTTTTTTTTAAATGAACCAAGTCCAAAAACAGAAACTAAGTCAGATAACAGTGCAGTGACAAGAAAAACTCGGCTACTTTCCCCTGGAAAAGAGGTGGCAAGAAAATAGGTGAGATAAAGCCCTAAACGTTGTACACATACCCCAGTTCGTAACGAAAATGAACCAGATCCTGCTGTGGCACGGATCAAATTGAGCCGAATCCATTTTCCGAATGGGAGTTTGCTTTTGGCGAGACTGTTCGAACTGTTTCGTGAGTGTTTACAAAAGCGTTTTCTATTTTGGCTTTTCGGAGCTGGCTTATCATGAATCAAAGCGGCATGAGTACGACGGCATGAGTAATAGGTGGGTAAAAGATCGGTACCCAGACGTCGAAGAGAAAGTGAGCAGCAGAAGAAGAGAACGAAATTATAGTGACTGCTGTCAAGCAATCATTTCAGCTCATCTCCCTCGCCCCTACAGAGTAACTCTGGTTATTTTTATTTTTACTCCCATATTTATCATTTTAGTACACAACTAAATAGCCGCCGGTTACAAGCCATGGAACAGCCTCCCCTCTCTCTATGAGTACGAGCCACTTCGTTAGGTAAAAAATATATGAGCAGCTTTATTGTAAAGCAGTTTGGAAATTCATGGCACGGCAATGAAGCGCTTGATTACTTCGTCTGTGTCTTCGGGCGCGCCCAACAAATGTTGCTACGGAAGAATTCGAAAAGAGCTCCCAATGCTTCCAAGAGAATTCACCTGCTCTTCATGTATAGTTCCGCTGTTCTTGAAGCACTACTGTATATGTTTCATGGCTTTTTCGCCAAAACTCCCTCGTGCCATTCTTTAAAGTCAATTTAAAAAAAGCTCTCATTAGGCTGCAACATCAACTTCAATATTTCAATTCGACTGCATGCTGTACTCGTCTGTGAGGCCGTAGCATATTCTATAAATCTTCTTCATGGTATCTCAAATCGTCAAAAGCAGCGACTGCAAGCATTGGTAACCAGAGCCCTCCGTCTCTGCCTCGGAGTGCCCAGGCCAATGTCGGGAAATATGGTTCTCGCAGACGCAAGAGAGCCACCTGTAAACATTTTGACAGTGCAGGAGGTGCGCCGTCATTACCTGCGCCTAACTACGCAGCATGGCTCGCACCTTATGGTTTCCTGCCTTCAACAGCGTTCAGCGTAGAAGATTCATCCGCCCATCTTTGGTGATAATGCCGCGAACCATGTATGCGTTTGTTTGTTTATTTATTGTTTGTTTTTACTGCCCGGCCACGCCAGTCCCTGTTATCTGTGTCAAGCGAAGCGCGTCTTGCATTCTTTATTTTTATGCCGCACGGGCTATCTCATTCAGATAAGCAGACTGTTTCGTCTTAAGAGGGTTCAGCAGTTCGGCGCCAACTCAGATTCGCACTTCTTAGAATGGACGCATCTCTTTAACTCGCCTTGTCCCTCCGTGCATGCATCCGGCGTCCATCCGCACGCCTCTCCCCCATTCCCCTCGCCACGCCAGCTGCGCGGTAACGCCGCTCTCACCGCAGCGCCATCTTGCGTTAGCGCTCGCTCCCTTCGCCATGCCAGCTGTGCGTCAGCGCCCGTCAGCGCGCGTTAGCGCTCGGTTAACACATGGGCATGCGCTACTCTCTCTCATTCCCCTCACCGTTAACGCGCGGTACATATAAACACGATAACTGCGCCGCTCCGCTCAGTCGCTCCACTGCCGCCGCTCCGATGACATCCGACGACCACCGATGATTTGAATCAAGACTAACAGGTCTGCTACCACGATGGTCGGCGCAACCGTAACAAGCACCGCCCAGATGCGTCGCATCACCCCATGGTTTCCCCCCGCGGAAAGATGTGGTCAATTTTTTGCTTAACAGGTGGCATCACGTACCGCCCTCCAAAAGCTGCGTCAGGTAGCAGAAATCTAGCAGTGTAAAACAACCAGGACACCGAAGCACACTTTATTCTGCCGCACGAAAGAAAATATAGCTCCAATTACTGCATGCTTCAGCCGTGCTCGAACACGAGCGTTCTCTGATCGGACCGAAGCGAAGATCGAAGCCAAGAATGTGAGATAACAGTACGGAATGAACACTCGCATGACCAGGCCCAGATGTTGTTTTATTCTTGCCTATTTGCATGCTGTCTTTTTTTTCTGGCGAACACGAAGTCGGCGACTTGAAAAGAGGGCGAGGAGGTGCTTTTTGCGGTCTGAATGAACTGCTAGATTCATTTCCTCCGTCCCCCAGATAGGGTTCCCAAGTTTAAGAACGCGAAAAAAATGTATTTCCCTGTTTGCTAAACCTTTGGTATCACTCTACGCCCAAAGGTAAAAACACAGA
>NW_027526203.1:203986220-204000584 GCF_048455015.1 Haemaphysalis longicornis
ATTTCCTTATTACATCCAAGCACCTAACTTAGAATAAGTAAAAGGTAATGAATAAAGTGTAGTTAAATATTGCCCTAAATAGCAATTGGAAACGAATTTATCGCACCCGCCACGGCCCCTGATCACTTAGCACAAGAAAAACAACTGAACTTCAAAAAGCCCATTTTTTAAAATTACTTAGTCTCCCTGAAACACCCTGTATACATACACTATTATATAACCGATTTTTAGATGTGACCATGGTGCAAAAATATTCTTACACCGTGGATGTGACGCATCTCTTTAACTCGCCTTGTCCCTCCATGCATGCATCCGGCGTCCATCCGCACGCCTCTCCCCCATTATCCTCGCCACGCCAGCTGCGCGGTAACGCCGCTCTCACCGCAGCGCCACCTTGCGTTAGCGCTCGCTCCCCTCGCCATGCCAGCTGTGCGTCAGCGCGCGTTAGCGCGCGTTAGCGTTCGGTTAACACATGCGCATCCGCTACTCTCTCTGAATCCCCTCACCGTTAACGCGCGGTACATATAAACACGATAACTGCGCTGCTCCGCTCAGTCGCTCCACCACCGCCGCTCCGGTGACATCCGATGACCACCGATGATTTGAATGGAGACTAACAGGTCTGCTACCGCGATAATCGGCGCAACCGTAACAAGCACCGCCCAGATGCGTCGCATCACCCCATGGTTTCCCCCCGCGGAAAGATGTGGTCAATTTTTATTTACTACCCTTATATGTTGTCGCTCTGTATGCCTTATATTCCTCATTTACCCAGTGCCTCAACCGAAAATGCCCAGAGCCAGAGCTGTTGGTGAACATTTCAAATAAATAAGAAATTAACACCATCTTCCCGCGAGGGGAACCATGAGTAGATGCGACGCATCGTGAGGTTTCCGTCGGGTTTCCGTCATGTTGTTTCCATTTATCGTGTCAATTTGTTGTAGTTTCCTTTATATTACGTACGGTTGCGCCGACCAGTGTTGCGGAATGGGCGTCCCCATTCCATTCCAATTCCGTTCCGGGGAATGATAATTTGCCTAAATTTCATTCCTTTCAATTCCTCGGAATGCCAAAAGATCGCCCATTCCTTTTCCGGGAATGGCCGGCCAGTTCAATTCCATTCCTCTAATTCCTCCCCGTTTTATCGGGTGATTATCAAGTTACCAATGAACACACCATTAAGCTTATGTTATTACACTCGTTAAGAACTGCTAAAACACGCAAAACACGTCCCCAAGGTCAAGGGATATGGGCTTTGTGGCTGATCTCGTGCAGTGCGATCACCCTACTAATTCCCACAGGGGCAGTTCTCCCGTTAGTTATTATAGTATTTCTATGGTCAGCATGTCTTTACGAGTTGTGATGTTTTCATATTGTTTAAGCCTGAATGTGTTAATGCTAAAGTGACGAAAAGTTCTTTTTGTACTGACAAAAGTATGGTTGAAGAAGACATTTTCCTTAAACGCGTATTACACGCGTAGTAGTTTACACGAGTATGGAGCGGTCGTGAGTATGGTTAGAACTATAATTTGGTTAACGGGGAACAGAACCTCTGGATCTGGTGGTATCAGTTTGAAGAGTTACCGCTCCAGCACCTTGTCCAGCCTTTGCAACAAATACGGATCACGGGCTGCAGAGGTCGTCAGCTCTCACGGATGTCAAGCCCGCGTTGAAAGCATGGATAGGTTGAGAACTTTCTGTGTTTGCATGTGTGCAGGCATGCAATGTCGCCCATGCCGGCAAGCTTAGTTACGTGCGTCAGGTATCATCCACTGCACACGATCGAAAGTTCAGGCTGTGCTTAGAGTATGCGCGACCTTTGTATGGGTGTCTCGGTGGGAACCAATGCGCCGGGATAATTTTTTTCTCTCGTTAGTGTATACTGGGATAGTGCACTCGTTCGTATACTAATTTTCGTCTTGTTTTTTTTTTTTACAAATTGGGAGATCGTTCACACTTTTACACCACGCAACCTTTTAATCTAGCTAAATAGAGAAGGACTTAGAGAATGCGTTGCGACCTTGGGCTCAGCAAAAACTGAGTCCAAGGCCTGTATAACATATTGTATAACTGAGGCCTGTATAACTAATTTGAGGAGTTGCATGCAGTGGAGTAGCAATGTTGGTTCCCCCAACTGTCCTCTGGTCTGGGCGATCAACCGAAAAAAAGTAAAGAAAAATTATAACGATAATAATAGAAGGACACGTTCGGCAGTCGGAAAGTCTAGTGTTGCAGAAATCCCTACACCAGAAAAAGTGCTTAGGTGCCCTTGTTGATTGATTGTAGGATTTAACGCACCGACGCAACGTAGGCGATGAGGCGAGCTGTAGTGGAGCGCTCCGGATTTATTTTGACCACCAGGGGATCTTCAACGTGCGCCGAAATCTCGTACACACAGGCGTTTTTGCTTTCCTGCTCCATCATAAAAGCGGCCACCGCGGCCGGCAATCGAACCCGTGACCTCGTGCTCAGCGTCGCAATTAGATGTCCGTGAATTTTATATGCTGCAATAAAGCACAGAAAGTGAAGGGGAAAGCATCGCCCAGCTTTTAGAGTATGAGCGTGCTCCTAAATCAATCATTGGGCTTCTTTGGGCTTCTTTTGTCGCCCACAGGCGCCAGCGCGGCGGCAGTGCCAACAAGAGCCCTCGCCCCCCCCCCCCCCTCTCCTCTCCTTTCAGGCGCCAGGTGTGCGGTACTTAAGCCTCACATCCAGCATGGGGAAGCAGAAGTCGTCATCAAAGCTCTACTGGCTGTCTCTCGAGAATTATTTATTATATTTTTGTCGGTTGCAGCAGCGACTGTTCAGGTGACGGAGAGCTTCTTCTTTGTAGCTTTCCTCTGTAGCCGTATGGCTGCATTCAGGTGGATGTCAAACTTTCCTTCATAGAAACTTACTCCACCTTGGGGATTTCCCCTAAATCTGGTCGATTAACACCTGTCCTTCACTTCGAGTTGTTGATCAATTCGCTCTCGCGCTAGAAACTGCTAGCCTCCTGGTTAGCTCAGTTGGTAGAGCGACTGCTCCAGTTAAGCGGTGGTCTCGGGTTCGAATCCTGGACCGGGACGAATTTTTCTTCAACTGCGAAGTTTCTGAAAAAGCTGTTTAGCTTTCCTTTGTAGCCGCATGGCCGCATTCAGGTAAACGTCAAACTTTCCCTCATTGAAACTTACTCCACCTTGGGAATTTCCCCTAAATCTAGTCGATTAACAACTGTCCTTCACATCGATATGTTGATAAATTCGCTCTCCGGCTACAAACTGCTAGCCTCCTGGTTAGCTCAGTTGGTAGAACGACTGCTCCGGTTTTAAGCGGTGGTCCCGGGTTCGAATCCTGGACCAGGACGAATTTTTCTTCAACTGCGAAGTTTCTGAGAAAGCTGTATAGCTTTCCTTTGTAGTCGTATGGCTGCATTCAGGTGGATCTCAAACTCTCCTTCATAGAAACTTACTCCACCTTGAGGATTTCCCCAAAATCTGGTCGATTAAGAGCTTCTTCTATCTGGCGAGAGGTTCGTTTGTGCCACGAGCTGTTCGCTGATTTTGCAGACCCTCCCTAGAACAGAACGAACGCGGCCATTATTCCGCCGCTAATCGCCACGTCGGAGCTGGGAGGCGCAGCCGTGGCCGCAGTTCCGATTTCATGGGCTTTCCTGTTTCGAGTGGATCCCCGAGCCAATTTTTGAGGCCTTCGTCGACGCTTCTTCGGGCAAAGGCGTCCGAGTGTCTAGACAGGAGGGACAGTATTGCAAACGTTCCTGGGGGAGAACTGGGGAGCGCGAGGTGAGATGGGGCGTAAGCTGATATGTGGAAGTTTGCAGTGAACACAAGTACCGCGCCAGCGTCCCGCTGACGGGAAGGTTGGATGCGAGTCGCCGAAGGTTCCAGAAGCAAAAAACAAAAGTTAAGGGGGGAAGGATGCCTCCGCGGTAGTTCCCCACCACGCATACCAACGGCTTAGAGCCGCGGTTATTACGCGGAGAATCGCGACGAATGTCGTAGCAGCGCAGTATATAAGGGCAGAATTGTAGTAGGGTCGCTGTTTATACATATACCGTGCTTGAGACCAGCCAATCGATTTTAACAGTACTGTGTTGTTGTTAACTTCAAGGCTCCGGCTTGCTGATCTTTGAACTTGGAACTTGGGCTGGTGGGTTCTTTTGCGTGTTTATGCATATTTGAGAAAAACCGTGCGTAGAAGGAAAACGAACGTGTGCTTTATTTTGGGAAAATACATGTAATTCCATTCCCATTCCATTCCGGGCAAAAGGCACTTAATTCCATTCTCATTCCATTCCTACAAGTATTGTCGCCATTTCATTCCCATTCTATTCCTGGATCGCGAAATTGTGGAATGATTCCGGATTTTATTCCGATTCCGGACTTGTAACTCCGCAACACTGGCGCCGACCATCGCGATAGCAGGCCTGTTAGTCTCCATTCAAATCATCGGTGGTCATCGGATGTCATCGGAGCGGCGGAACGACTGAGCGGAGCGGCGCAGTTACCGCGTTTATATGTACCACGCGTTAACGGTGATGGGAATGAGAGAGAGCAGTGCATGCGCATGTGTTGGATGTTTAATCGAGCGCTAACGCGCGCAGACGCACAAGCTGGCACGGCGACGGGAGCGAGCGCTAACACGCAGATGGCGCTGCGGTGAGAGCGGCGTTAGCGCGCAGCTGGCGCGGCGAGGAGAATGGGGGAGGGATGCGGACTACGGACTACGGAAGGTGCCGGAGGGACAAGGCGAGTTAAAGAGATGCGTCGCATCCAAAAAATAGTGCGTGATTGGACGCCTTGGTAGCCGTGAATGTAGCGGCCTTCGAAAATAAACCAAACATTGCAGAAAACAGAAAAATTAATCTAACAAAGAAGCTTTTTCACATATGTATGATAATTTATCAATACTTTTGGGCACTTTTTGCGTTGTGAAACAGGAGCTTCAATGTTAAAATGTGCAGAAAAAGTAAATACGAAAAAATACTCAATTGTGCCTTATGCGAAATGTACACGTCAGAAAAACTTTAAAAACTTGGTAAAAATTAACTTCCGGCAATGCCATCAGTAATTACCAGATAATAACGAACGAAACAAGAGAAGAAAGTTGCGCTGATCTGCACATAAGTTCAAAAGAAAACAGCGCATCAGTCGGAACACGAGGAAAACTTGACAAACACTTGCGCAAGTTTTTGTATACTTGTCTCTGATGCGCTCTTGCTTTCTTTGGAACCCTGGAAAGACCCATGCAAATGAATTTAATGCCTGCCCCGAATGAAAGATTTTCTGTCACTTCCTTGAAACTGACTTTCAACGTTCCGTTGAGAACATGAAAGAAAAAAAATGGCCCTTTTACTGTAACAGACAACACAAATTGGACCGTCTCACGCATTGCCCAAGATTACGTACATGACCCAGCGTTATCAAGTTTAGGTGGCTGCGAAAGGCGTGCATCGCAGCGAGCTGAGGTAGCGGCGAGATAACGCATCTGCGCCTGCTGAAGCTGTTACCATAGAGTTTCTTAGTAACTATGGCTGTGACTACTCGGCGTCTTCCGCGGTGTACCATGTATATTGCCGCGAACCATGTATGGGCTTGTTTATTTATTGTTTGTTTTTACTGCCTGGCCACGCCCGGCTGTGTTATCTGCGTAACAAGCAAAACGCGTCTTGCATTCTCTATTTTTATGCCGCACGGACTATCATTCAGATAAGCAGACTGTTTCGCCCTAACGTCGCTAGTCCAGAATAATCTTCTGTGATCTACAATGTTCTGGATGTGAATCGACTGTTCTAGAAACAATCGCACCGAAAGATAAAAGCCTGCAGAGCAGACGCCGCGGCATTCGATTCAACGACACTCGCCTGCCCAAGTCACTTTGTTGACCGCTGCTTCGCCGCCTCTGTATTCTTTTGATGATTGATTATGGGGTTTAACGCGCAACGCAGGCGATGAGGCGCGCCGTAGTGGAGGGCTCCGGATTAATTTTGACCACCTGGGGATCTTTATCGTGCGCCAAAATCTCGTACACACGGGCGTTTTTGCTTTTCGCCTCCATCAGAAAAGCGGCCGCCGCGGCCGGGAATCGAACCCGCGACCTCGTGCTCAGCAGCGCAACGCCTTAGCCACTAAGCCACCGCGGCGGGTCTCTGTATTCTTTTGAGTTGTTAGGGGAGCACAAGTTGGCTCCAATAAACTTGTTTCTCATTCAAGACAACTGCGTCGTCTTTGGCTTCGTGACATCTGGTAGAGGTGTGGGGTACACGTCCTTTTTGGTGATTTTGTTCAGTCGCCGGTAGTCAACGCAAAACCTTAATGCGCCGTCTTTTTTCTTCACCAGTACGACCGGTGCAGCCCAGGGGCTTTTCGATGGCTGTATAATGTCGTCGCTGAGCATGTCGTCAACGCCGCGGGAGTCCAGCCTGACCCGGCGAAAACTTCCGCCATAGCGAACTTCGCAAGAGCGAAAGATAAGAAGGGCGTGCGGAGATTTCTCGGACTATGCGCATACGCTTCGTCGCAAACTTCGCCCGCATTGCAGAGCCACTCTCCCGCTTGACGAAAGATAGCACCCCTTTCAGCTGGGAAAATGCCCAAGAAACAGCATTCTGCGAGCTGCAACAGTGCCTGCAAAGCCCGCCTGTGCTCGCGCATTTCGACGAAAACGCCGAAACGGAAATGCAGACGGACGCCAGTGATATAGGCTTGGGTGCCATCCTTGTACAAAAGCAAAGCGGGTGCGAAAACGTTATCGCCTATGCCAGCCGTGGTCTGTCCAAGGAAGAAAGAAATTACTCAGCCTCTGAGAAAGAGTGCCTCGCGATTATATGGGCCACTTCGAAATTTCGCCCATACGTGTATGGAAGACCGTTCAAGGTTGTGACTGACCACCATGCGCTGTGTTGGCTCGCAAATTTCAGGGAACCCTCTGGTCGTCTTGGTAGGTGGAGCTTGCGCCTGCAAGAATTAGACGTTACAGTAGTCTATAAATCCGGGAGGAAACACTCCGACGCCGACTGCCTGTCCCGCGCCCCCGTCGACCCACCACCACAAGACTCCGATAAAGACAGCGCGTTCTTCGGAGTCGTGACTGAGAGTGATCTAGCCGCCCAACAGCATGCCGTTCCCGAGTTACACGTCATGATCGACTACCTGGAATGATACAACGTCGCCGTTTCCCGGGCCTTTAAATGCAACTTACCAGCATTCAGCCTGAAAAACTCCGTCCTCGTGAAGAATTTCAGCCCCGGAACGAGAGCGTATTACCTTCTGGTCATCCCGGCAGATCTTCGTGACGAAATTATGCAAGCATGCCACGACGACCCGTCTTCCGGACATCTCGGCACAGCTCGCACAATTGGGAAAATCAAGATGAAATACTATTGGCCCCGCCTTGCATCCGACGTCACCCACTACGTCCGGAGCTGCCGTGACTGCCAGCGACGAAAAACGCCGCCGACAGGACCCGCCGGACTTCTGCAACCGATCGCCGTCCCATCGAGGCCCTTTCAACAGATTGGAATGGACCGTCTAGGCCCGTTCCCTACGTCAAGATCAGAGAACAAGTGGATTGTCGTAGCGACAGACTACATGACGCGGTACGCAGAGACCACCGCTCTTCTGAGGGGGACTGCACAAAAACAAGCCAAGATCTTTATAAACCAAGTTGTGCTGCGACATGGAGCCCCGGAAGTCCTAATCACGGACCGCGGAACTGCCTTCACTGCCGAACTTATGTAAGGAATCTTTCGCTAAAGCAACACGGATCACCGAATAACGACGGCGTATCACCCCCAAAGGAACGGACTAACGGAACGTCTGAAAGAGACGATTGCGGATATGCTGTCCATGTAGGTCGACGTTGAGCATAAAACATGGGACGAAGTCCTCCCGTATGTCACGTTTGCGTACAATAGAGCGACGCAGGAAACTACGCAGATGACACCGTTCGAGCTTGTCTACGGAAGACGGCCGACTACGATGCTCGACGCCATGCGTCCACACGTAGAATACGGCGCCCTCAACGCCGACGTCCAAGGATACCTTCAACGTGAGGAGGAGGCTCGCCAGGTCGCTCGAGTTCTTATAACGGACCAGCAGCTGGTGGATGCCAGACGCTATAATCTTCGACGCCGACACGCCGAGTACCACTTTGGGGATCGTGTGTGGGTTTGGACTCCCATCCGAAGACGCGGACTCAATGAGGAGCTTCTGCGACGGTATTTCGGACCCTACCAGATTCTATGACGTGTCGGCCAACTTACCTACGAGGTGATCCCCGATGGTGATTCCGGAACACCACGACGACGCACGCGGCCCGATGTCGTCCACGTGGTTCGCTCGAAACCTTACTGTGCAAGATGACGGACTTTTTTGTTGTTTGTTCGGACTGTCTTTTTTTTCAGCATCGGGTCGATGCACTCTTAGAGGGGGGGGGGGGGGGGTAATGCCGCGAACCATGTATGCGTTTGTTTGTTTATTTATTTGTTTTTACTGCCCGGCCACGCCCGGCCCTGTTACCTGTGTCAAGCGAAGCGCGTCTTGCATTCTTTATTTTTATGCCGCACGGGCTATCTCATTCAGATAAGCAGATTGTTTCGTCTTAACGTCACTAGCCCAGAATAATCTTCTCTGATCTACAATGTTCTGGTTGTAAAATGACGGTTCCAGAAACACTCGCGCCGAAAGATAAAAGCCTGCAGAGCAGACGCCACGGCATTCCGATCGTCGACGTCACTTTTTTTTACTGCTGCTTCGCCGCCTGTGTATTCTTTGAGTTGTTAGGGGAGCACAAGTTCGCTCCAATAAACGTGTTTTCCTTCAAGACATCTGCGTCGTCTCTGGCTTCGTCACAATATGACCCTGCCCGCTGTGTCTCAATGGCAACACAGCACTGGGTTGCCTCCATGTACTGTTCCCGGCATTCCCACCAATGCTGATATCCCCAGGATGCCCAAAAAATCATCTATATCTACAGTGGTAGTAACGCAGATGACGCCCATTTACGCTCATTTACATGCATGAAGTTTATGCTGATTATGTGCATATATACACCGACGGAGAGTCGACAACCTTATCGGCGTCGTCAGCTTACACAATACCCAACCTCAACATCGATAAGGGGGTGAAGCTGTCGCACCCACGTCGTCGAGGGCTGCAGAGTTTTACGGAATATACCTTGCAGTGAAATTTATCGCTACCGTGACTTCACCGACTAAAGGGGCACCACTCGCAGATTCAAAAGCGTCTCTTCAATCCTTTAATCCAATTGAGGCTTACACTCATCACAATCTCTTGGCAAGACACATCTGTGATGTGCAGGTACCTAAAATAGAAAAAAAACTCAGAGAATAACATTTCAGTTGCTTCCCGGGCACATTGGAATAAGTGGAAATTTACTAGCTGACCAACTAGCAGCAACCACTCATTCAGATTTCACGTGCAGCGCCGTGCCTCTTACCAGAGATGATGTGAAAAATTATTTGAAAAACTGAGGACACACATTACTTTGGAAACCAGGTTGACCGATAATAATCGTTCATCGCTGTTATACCAAGTGGACCCGTCGGTCGTTCGCTTGACACGTTATTACATCGCCTTCGCCTTGACGTGGTCTGCACCAATAAATTTGTTTACCATTTTCGATCTGCTAGTGACACCTGCTGTGCTTGTGGACGCCAAACTGAAAGTGTGCATCAAGTCCTGCTTGAGTGCCCTCTATATGCGACCGAGTAGAAAAATTAAGCGACAAGGTTAGCCAGCTATCTCGGACATGCCTATCTTTGCATAAACTGTTGGGTTCGTGGGACAATACACGCAACCAAACGAAAGCCCTCCTTGAACTAAGGGAGTTTTTTCAAGTGACGAAGATGTGCGCACACTAGTAAATGCGTGCACATTCCTCCGAATGGGTGGGGAAACACACAAGGGTGTTATGCATGTTGTCGAAAGTATCCGGGTCGCATCGTGGCCATTTTGTATTCTTTGTATATAGATCTATAGGGGTTGTTTGGACTATAGTCCGCTGCTGTAAGGAAACACACACACACACACACACATATATATATATATGGAAGACCTGAGGAAGACCTGTCTCAGGTCGAAACGTTGGAAATAAAGTCTCCGAAGAGCGTACTTCTACTTTGTGCATATTCCTGCAGCAACTAAGGACTCCACTTCACGACTATATATATATATATATATATATATATATATATATATATATATATATATATATATATATATATATATATATATATATATATATATATATATATATATATATATATATATATCTATATATATTTATTTATATATATATACACTAATCTCTCGTTATAACGAAGTCAGCAGGACGGCGAAAAACTGTTGTTATCAGCAATATTTTATTATAAGGGTGCAGTAAAGAAAAACCTAAGCAGTTGAGCTTTAATTGCGCCACAACTGCTAGGACTAAAAACATAATGTATTTAAAGAAGCGAAACTTTAATTCGGATGCAAAAAAAGGCAGTCAGCTCTGAATGTTTTAAGTTCTTGCCGGGCGCGAGCAACTGCTGCTCCAATTAGACGAAGCCTTGCATGAGGCTGTGGTCGCCCTGATTGGGCGCCGTGAAGAGCTGTGACTGGCGTTGGGACGTCACGCAGTCTGGAGAGCGAATGAGGAGAAAAGGCAGTGGCAACATTTATAGGGGCGCGCGGGTGTCGGGGAACGCTCCGAGATTTTCGTTCTGGGAAAGGCCGCAAATGCCGCGGCTTGAGTCTGAGGTTGTGTCTTTGAGCTCAAAATACGACTACCCACTCATTCAGGGTCAGAGTGCAATCAAGAAAACAGACAGGTTTTGCACTAGGAACTTCGCGTGATCACTGGAAAAATTTTTTCCGAGGTGTGCAGCCGTGATCTTTGCAAAACAAGAGTTTTTGGGCGCCCCGTTGTCGACGACGCTGATACTTTTACGATTAGAGTGCCGTTGTACGAACACCGCTGCTTCCACGCCTCTTACCAATGTCTAGGAACAAAATTCAATGACCCTACCACGCATTCCGACTGTTTTTACAAAGTTGGATGGCACGAATTGGGCATGACCGGTTCGAGATTGGGCATGACCCGACGTGTTGACCGCCTGACTAGCCGCTGGGTCGCCGCCACTCGGCGACACCCGCGCTCTCCTCTTCGCTCTAAGCGGATCACGCTCTTCTTGCGCTTCGAGTAATGCGGTCCAAAATGCGCGTGTTTGGGTTTTGGGTTGGGACCAGAAGAAATTTCA
Organism: Haemaphysalis longicornis; assembly: GCF_048455015.1. Taxonomy (NCBI): domain Eukaryota; kingdom Metazoa; phylum Arthropoda; class Arachnida; order Ixodida; family Ixodidae; genus Haemaphysalis; species Haemaphysalis longicornis. The sequence continues at coordinate 203,997,484 of NW_027526203.1, forward strand.
AATAAAACGATATTTCGAGCAAAGTGATTTCGTTATAATATATATATATATATATATATAGTTTGGTTACACAGACCACACACGCTGTGGTCTGTGTGGTCTGGCGCGATATTATGTCGAGAAATACTTGTTTATAGAATGCAATATCCCGCATATATGTCGAAGTTTTTGCAATCTTGTATTCCGAAATCCATCGAAACAAGTGAAGCTCGTCTAGTGAAAAGAGTTGAAGGTATTCGTAAAATCACCGTCGAATACACAAAGCAACGTTACGTAGGATTCCTAATAAAGCAAAATAAGCGGGGCTGGGTCATTGAGAATAATACACAGGCATTTAACAAATATCCATTGTAAGTGCGACTGTTTGCGACGACAGTACACAGACTCAAAAGCCAATGTTACAGAGGATAGATAGCCGTTTGCCACTTTCCATTTTCCGTGGTGTGCTAATCCTACTTCGACGAACACCAGCCGGTGTTTGGACGGTGATTTTTTGGCAGTGGAGCTGTTGTAGGTTGATCCTTTCGTAAGTAGGTTGATCCTTTCGTATGCCCTGCGTCACGCAGGGGAAGGAGCAGTGCCTCGGACCCACCGATAGAGAGGGCGCAGTGGTCACACCTCCGGCGTCCTTGCAGAAATCGGTTTCTCGATCCACCGAGAGTAGGTGCAGTGGTCACGAAGAGGCCGCTTCAACTGACTCCCGCTAGGGGAGGCAGAGGGGAGGGAAGCCTCCGCTATTGATGTTTAACAACTTATTCCTTTCCTCAAGCAGTAGAACCGCTACAGAAGAACAGTAGAACCGCGCGAATCGCTACTCTTCGCCTGCTCCATGAGGAGCACTGCGTTAGAGGTGCTTTGAGTACAGACGAAAGGGTACCAAGGGTAGAAAGCGCATGCATCAGCATGAACACCTGCGGCAGCAACACCTTCCGTGCGCTGAATTACCATTGGCTACGACGCGTTTTACAGAGACATAGCGCTTGCGTTAGTTTATAGCTGAGGTAGGATAACCTCAGAGGGGGATGAAGATAAAATAGTGTTCTTGTGCTGCATGTGCAACAAATGGGATTGTCGTCCTATGTTCTCCAGTAAGAGGTATCCCTAAATTGTGGAGGGCTGTACTGTACACGTTGCGGGATCCTGGAGGGGCCTAAGTGCGGCGGACGTCGGGAGGACTCGCACAAAAGTCTGGCTGGCGGCCCATTTTAATAATTTAATAGCGAACGCCAAGAGGAATATGAGAGAGAGACAGAGAGAGAGAGAGAGAGAGAGAGAGAGAGAGAGAGAGAGAGAGAGAGAGAGAGAGAGAGACAGAGAGAGAGAGAGAGAGAGAGAGAGAGAGAGGATAAACATTTATTGACGAGCATACACGCTGATGCAGGGCATTTGCCCGGTTAAGGGCATCCCTAATACGGGATTCCCAGGGTGCGACTTGCCGTCCAGGCCCTCTTTAGCTAGTCTTGCTGGTGTCCAACATGCGGATCGGCCAGACGAGCCATACACTGCTCATAAGGGGTGGGGTAGGCAGAGAATAGGGGGTAGATTTGGAGTTTGTTGGCACTTCATACCTGGTGGTAGGGAGCCGTGCGTGGGACAGAAATTACTAAGGGAGAGATACTGAGTGGGGTAGAGAAAAAGGGGGGGAATGCTGTCGGGATAGGAATTTGTAATCGCCGAAAAGTGGTAGCTTCTTGCCTGGTTAACCGAGAATAAGAGAAACGATGGGAACGGTGTTGTCGATGGCGTGGGAAATATTGCCGGCCGGGGCACTCACCTCCAGCTATCATTTATACAATCGTAGTTTATACAATCGTAGTTTATACAATCGTTATTTATACAATCGTAATTTATACAATCGTAGTTTACAGGTCGAAGTCGCAGACGTGATTAGCAGCCGTTGGAACTACTACGTTATGCGGCGGTTCTTCGATTGATCGAAGCGCCGGCATTCTTTCCAGAAGGCATCGACAGTCGGACAGCCTTAAAGATGAGAAAGTGGAGCGCATCGCCATCTATTCCTTTAAGCACATGTCTAAAGTTGTTGTGCCTCAGGCATCTGGTCATCGATCTTATGACAAAGGGCCGGCACGTCTTGCATGTAAATAACTTAATATTACTCGGTCGACGTCTGGACACGGGATGTAGGAAGGAAGGAATAAAGGTAAAGGAAAGGCAGGAATGTCAACCAGGCTGCGGCCTAGTTTGCTATGCTACACGTGGGGAAGGGGAACAATGTGAAAAAAAGATGAAAAGCAGTAACAAAAGGGGAAGGTAAAGTTCTTTTCAAAAAAAGATTTACTACGTTCGCCCAGCGGTTTCACGGCAGATGCGCAATTTCACCTTTGACCGCAGATACACCGCCGGCGACACACCCCTCGACGCGCATCGCGTGATTTGCCGGTCCCGCTTTCCGCACTGCGCCGAAGGCCGGGTTTTCAGTCGTTCTTCTCAACAAGAGCGGCGCCTCACCGCCGCTATGGCCAATCAGCTGATATGAAGCCGACCCCCCCCCCCCCCCCCCTCCCCCTCCCCCCCTTTTCTGACGCACGCGCCGCAGCGTCGTATCGTGCTATGTGACTCGTCTGGCGCCCGGCGAATAGGAAAGGCGCGTTCGCCGTGAATCAACGTCACGTTCGTCGCGTTCGGCTTCGCCGGGCCTCCTTCTGAGAGCGTTTGACGTGACCGAACGGCTTTGAGACGTGGGTCGGCTCAGCAGCTACATCAAAGGTTTACCAAGCGAAATCAAGACTGAACCAGACTGAGTCAAGCTTTTGCTTTGCGTATCCAAGCTTAGCTGAGCTAAGCCGCAGCCAATTTTTTTTTTTTTTTTTTGCCGTAGCTGACAGCCCACGGCTTTGCCGAATAATTCCGAACGTTGAGCTTTGCATGTGTCCCAGCTGGTGAGCTCGGTTTTGTGCGTTTCGAACCCCACGTGAGCCGTACCTTTTAAATAGACAATGATGTTCGCTAGCATAAGCGTGGGGTCCTAACTAATAATGGCGTCACACGCTCGTAGAGGTTGATACAGCCGTCGACGTCAATGTCGTCGGTGCCGCTACACATTCAGGGGTGACGGGGATGGAACACAACGACCAGTGCAG